>NW_026289795.1:0-37859 GCF_023373465.1 Oncorhynchus keta | reverse complement strand
GCCTTCCCAGAAGAGTGGAGGCTGTTATAGCAGCAATGTTACAACATCTAGTGGAAAGCCTTCCCAGAAGAGTGGAGGCTGTTATATAAGCAATGTTCCAACATCTAGTGGAAAGCCTTCCCAGAAGAGTGGAGGCTGTTATAGCAGCAATGTTCCAACATCTAGTGGAAAGCCTTCCCAGAAGAGTGGAGGCTGTTATAGCAGCAATGTTCCTACATCTAGTGGAAAGCCTTCCCAGAAGAGTGGAGGCTGTTATAGCAGCAATGTTCCAACATCTAGTGGAAAGCCTTCCCAGAAGAGTGGAGGCTGTTATAGCAGCAATGTTCCAACATCTAGTGGAAAGCCTTCCCAGAAGAGTGGAGGCTGTTATATCAGCAATGTTCCAACATCTAGTGGAAAGCCTTCCCAGAAGAGTGGAGGCTGTTATAGCAGCAATGTTCCAACATCTAGTGGAAAGCCTTCCCAGAAGAGTGGAGGCTGTTATAGCAGCAATGTTCCTACATCTAGTGGAAAGCCTTCCCAGAAGAGTGGAGGCTGTTATAGCAGCAATGTTCCAACATCTAGTGGAAAGCCTTCCCAGAAGAGTGGAGGCTGTTATAGCAGCAATGTTCCAACATCTAGTGGAAAGCCTTCCCAGAAGAGTGGAGGCTGTTATAGCAGCAATGTTCCAACATCTAGTGGAAAGCCTTCCCAGAAGAGTGGAGGCTGTTATAGCAGCAATGTTCCAACATCTAGTGGAAAGCCTTCCCAGAAGAGTGGAGGCTGTTATAGCAGCAATGTTCCAACATCTAGTGGAAAGCCTTCCCAGAAGAGTGGAGGCTGTTATAGCAGCAATGTTCCAACATCTAGTGGAAAGCCTTCCCAGAAGAGTGGAGGCTGTTATAGCAGCAATGTTCCAACATCTAGTGGAAAGCCTTCCCAGAAGAGTGGAGGCTGTTATAGCAGCAATGTTCCAACATCTAGTGGAAAGCCTTCCCAGAAGAGTGGAGGCTGTTATAGCAGCAAAGGGGGGACCAACTTCATATTAATGCACCTGATTTTAGAAGTAGAAGTTCGACGAGCAGATGTCTAGATACATGTAGTAAATATATCTAACCCACGAATGAAACAGACAACACTTAAGGAGTACCACATCGTCTCTCCTCTGTAGATATTTGTTTTGTTTGGGATAACACACACACAGCATGAGTGAAAACAACACACCCTACCCTAACATGACATGAAAATAATGTTGTATATTTCTAAATGAATCCCACAGGAGGCAGCAAGGAGAGAGGTGCTTAGGGGAACAGGAGGGATCTGCTCTATACTGTACAAATCTCTGCTTTGGAAAAAAGGTGGGAGGAATATCCAGGCAACAACAGGAAGTCACAGAAGAGGGGAAAAAGGCCACTTCATTCAGGAAATAGGTAAAGAGTCCAGAATACATTTGGACCTACTTGAATAAAACATTTTTTCTTTTTTTTTTTTAAAGATGAATTATGCTAATAAAGTTATTATTGCTCATCCAAACTGTATTATCCTATTTGGATAGAATCATAAAGAAACAGGCTGTTAACTATGACAATGTCCGTGTCCTTCAATAGAAACAGGCTGTTAACTATATGACAATGTCCCGTGTCCTTCAATAGAAACAGGCTGTTAACTATATGACAATGTCGTGTCCTTCAATAGAACAGGCTGTTAACTTAGTAAGACAATGTCCCGTGTCCTTCAATAGAAACAGGCTGTTAACTATATGACAATGTCCCGTGTCCTTCAATAGAAACAGGCTGTTAACTATATGACAATGTCCGTGTCCTTCAATAGAAACAGGCTGTTAACTATGACAATGTCCCGTGTCCTTCAATAGAAACAGGCTGTTACACACACTCGCTCACACACTCGCTCTCACTCGCGCTCTCACTCTCTCACACAGACGCTCGCTCTCACACAGACGCTCTCTCACACACAGACGCTCTCTCACACACAGACGCTCTCTCACACACAGACGCTCTCTCACACACAGACGCTCTCTCACACACAGACGCTCTCTCACACACAGACGCTCTCTCACACACAGACGCTCTCACACACAGACGCTCTCTCACACACAGACGCTCTCTCTCACACGCTCTCTCTCACACGCTCTCTCACACGCTCTCTCGCACTCACACGCTCTCTCACTCACGCTCTCTCTCACTCACACGCTCTCTCTCACACACGCTCTCTCTCACTCACACGCTCTCTCTCACTCACACGCTCTCTCTCACTCACGCTCTCTCTCACACACACACAGTTTAACATGAATAGAGAAAGATAATGGCTCCTACATTTTTTTCTCTCCAGCCATTGTTTTCAGAGCTGTGGTCCACTAGAATGATTTATCACCAGCTCTTTTATGAAGCTAATTACATTAGAGAACTGAAGCTGCTTCCCAAAAATGGCACCCTATTCCCCATGGGCCCCAGTTAAAAGTAGTGCATGGAATAGGGTGCCATTTGGGAAGGACCCAGAGTCTGCGGTGTGAAGATTCCCTATTGGAGGAGTCTGCGTTGTGAAGATTCCCTATTGGAGGAGTCTGCGTTGTGAAGATTCCCTATTGGAGGAGTCTGCGGTGTGAAGATTCCCTATTGGAGGAGTCTGCGGTGTGAAGATTCCCTATTGGAGGAGTCTACGGTGTGAAGATTCCCTATTGGAGGAAGTGGAGAGAATCAAACTCCACACCAGCTAGATGTTTTGGTTGAACTCTTCCTGACAGAGCCACAGGAAGTCAGCGCTGTTCTCCCATTTCTCACAGAAGAGAAACAGAACGACAGACCAGGAAGAAGAGAGAAAAAAAAAAAAAGATTCCTCTCCGACCTGGAAACAGTTCCCCGAGTCACGGCTCGGAACAGCCCGGCGGCGGCCTGGCCTGGTAGACAGGCGGTGGTTTATAGTTTAACTGTTTTACAGCCCCACGGGGACAACACAGGACGGGCGGCGACTGAGATAGATAGATAGCACAACCTGCAGTCCCTCTACACAGAACGGGAGATAGAACAGTCCACAGCAGGGTTTAACTGGCGGTCCACTGGTGGTTTTACTGTTGGACATAACAGACTGTACAACACCAGGAAATCAGCTACAAGGGATTTTCATTTTGGAAATCTGTATTAAAATATTCCCGCACACAGAGACGTGATCGTATACTAATGTAAACAAGGTTTGAAATGACTTTTGGTCAGACATATCTGTTTGGACTTGAGGTCAACTTCAGTCTACCACTTATTTGTAATCATGTTCCAGCCCCTGACCATCCACTCATGGAAAAAAATATATAAAATCAGCCCGCAGCTGAATCTAGTTGATGATCCCTGGTGTGTGTGGGGGGGGGGGACGGACAGTCCTGTCACAGGAAGGGGGGAGTGGAGACGGACAGTCCCGTCACAGGAAGGGAGTGGAGACTGACAGTCCTGTCACAGGAAGGGGGGAGTGGAGACGGACAGTCCCGTCACAGGAAGGGGGGAGTGGAGACGGACAGTCCCGTCACAGGAAGGGGAGTGGAGACGGACAGTCCCGTCACAGGAAGGGGGGAGTGGAGACGGACAGTCCCGTCACAGGAAGGGGAGTGGAGACGGACAGTCCCGTCACAGGAAGGGGAGTGGAGACGGACAGTCCTGTCACAGGAAGGGGGAGTGGAGACAGACAGTCCTGTCACAGGAAGGGGAGTGGAGACAGACAGTCCTGTCACAGGAAGGGGGGAGTGGAGACGGACAGTCCTGTCACAGGAAAGGGGGTAGTGGAGACAGACAGTCCTGTCACAGGAAAGGGGGGAGTGGAGACGGACAGTCCCGTCACAGGAAGGGGGAGTGGAGACAGACAGTCCCGTCACAGGAAGGGGGAGTGGAGACAGACAGTCCTGTCACAGGAAGGGGGGAGTTGGGGTTTGCTGTGTGGAATGACTTGGCAGAGAGCCTGTCTAAACAGGGAGCATGTGCACAGGCTGTGGAATGTAGTATTTGAGGAGCAGCCCTAGGGCTCTGGGTAAACAGTAGTGCACTATATAGGGAATAGGGGGCCACTTGGAACACGGCTTAGATTAAAATAAGGAACATGTGTTTGTATTCTCTAATTCTAAACAAAGCAGACAGCTCCTGCATTTTTTAAGCCCCAGATGAAGCCCTAATCCTAAACGACATGCTCTGGCCAGGCACCGTGGTTACACAAAACCCTAGGAATAATAGTGACATGTAACATTACAAATGGTAGCCATTTCCTAAAGGATATATAATTAAAAGATCAAATGTCTCCCCAAACTAGATACTGTTATTAATGTGTTTGTTTAACCTAATAACCAGAGGGACCCATTGAGATTGTGGTATACTTCTCTAAGGTGTACCGGACCAGGTAAACACTAGCCGTTCGCGCTACCCCCCCCGCGCTACCCCCCTCTGAGTGTGAGGTCCACAGCACTGGTGTCCAACTAAACACTGCAACATTTGAGGGTTCAGGGTAGCTGCTTGAGGGTTAGAGGGTTTGAGTAGGGTTAGGGTTAGGTAGAGCGAGGACAGGGTGAATTGGTCCATCCAAATTCATCTCTCTAAAGCCTCTCGCAAGCCTCTCGCGTGCAGACGCCACTTCTAGCATTCCACCTCCACTCCTGGACAAGGTGAAGAGTCAGCGAGTCAGTCTTAGTGGGATGAATAGGCAGGTTTTTAGCTGTGGCTAAAAAATCCATCAGTTTAAACAGTATTGAATCAACACTTTGTTGTCGGGACCATCCGTTTATGCAATATAACAATATCCACTAACATGAAAAGAAAATGAATAATCCAGTTGATGGCTGTCAAGTTCAGTAGAGGACTATTCAAATTCCAAAGCCACAGAATTGATCACCAAAACCTCTTCTGCACATGATGCTCTGCTTCCTTGATTGAACGTAAATCAACAAAATGTCTAAAATAAATTCTACATCTGACATTTAAAAAAATAAAATAGATACCCAAAAAGTGATTCCTTTATTCTTAAGAGGAGAAACATACAAAACCGGAAGAGTACACTTAGTTTAGAAGCAGTAACCATACATGTTGATTAAGAAATAAATGCAAGTTGCATTATTTGATGCCATTGTAAGTTGCAAGCTACAGTAGATCAAAAGCTAGGTGAATAATTGTCTCTCAGTACACCATGCACTTGATTCAAGAGAGGTGTGGGGGAGGATCTGCAGGCCACGAATCAAAGACCGAATGTTCTAACAGAGGCCAACAACCGCAGGTCAAAGGTCTCCATCTGTGCATTCTTTTTTGTGTGTGTTTTTCTGGGTATTTGAACTTTGACCCGACCCTCTCTAGGAGGCTCAGACTGCTGTTTGACTCACTTGTGATGGTAGAGAGCGAGGCTCAAGCGCACTTCTATGAACCCTTTTACGAAGGAGGGGACATTCAACCAAAATGACAATGAGGAACCTGGGTTGTAGAGTTTTAGAAAATAGAAACTATGTATAGCGTAGCCGTTTTACTCAACAGCTAAAATATTAGTTGGTTTTCTGGATCGCCAAGTGGTTTAAAGAAATACAAAATGTACCCAGTCCCCAACGCCCTTCTCACATTCATAAACGATGTAGAATACGCCCACCACCCCCATTTTAACAATCATGTAAATCACTCAAATATACCCCCCACTTTTACATTCATAAACGCATGTAGAAATCACTCAAATATATCTCCCCCCAAAACCCCATTTTGATATCATGTGAAAAATCAGCTAAATATTTCAAAACAATCTTAAAATTCACCTCTAGGCATCAGCGGTCCATTATATGAATACATATTAAGTGAACGAGGCAAACATTAAAAGGCTTAAGGAATTGAGCAACATTAGTTAAAACAGTACAGACAAAAGTCCATAGACCACAGCTGGTTTAGCGTCGTCAAGCCGACAAAGTGAATTCTCTCTAAAAACAATGCATCTGTCAATGTGCCCTTGAGCAAGGCACTTAAACACCAAGTCGCTCTGATTAGAGCGTCTTGCTAAATGACTATTTATTTTGTATTTTTTAAATAACCTTAAGAGTGAGCAGACTCTACTGTGCTTACAGATGACAAATCCAAATAGATTTGTGTTTCTAAAGACAGAACCGTTTGCGTTGCAGAACGCCAAGTCAAGAGGCCTTTTTTGGGGTAGATTAAAGCGAGCTGCTTCAAATGACAGGAAATTAAAAAGTGGGACTCGGGGAGTTGAGATCGATGTAATTTCCTCCTCATAACAAAGTAGAGAAACACTCCGCTGACTCCGTTTCTATGGTTACCCCCAAAAAAACGGGCACCCTATTCCCCCATGTAAATGCACCACTTTTTAAACCAAGGCCCATTGTACACTAAGTAGGGAAGAGGGTGCCCGTTTGGGACTCAAAACTCTACGTCGGTTCAACAGGACTTTATTTACCATGGCACCTACTCAATTGTTTCTCCACACTGTTTCCTACTCCGACCCGAGCAGAAACCCAACACATAACTGCGGCTTGGATGTCAACGCCACAATACGTCACTGAACTGGACCCAATGGCTACAGCTGTATAGCTGTTCATTCATCAAATTATATTATAATATTATAGAAGAAAAAAAAAGAAAAAAAGAACTGCTAAGATGAATCTCAAAATGGCAGGTTATATAAAAAGTGACAAGATTAAGGACCAAAAGTGATGGATGTCCTTGTTTCCTGCGGCTGTTAGTGTTATTGTCTTGAAGTGCCTCAGACGCAGCTACAGGAAGTCATTATAGACTGTGTATAAAATCTCACGCAACAGGTTTATAGTAAACGATCAGATGAAAGTAACAGATACAAGGAGTTTTTTTTTTTTTTTTTAAATCACTTCCTGTACAATGATATGGTGACACTGTTAAGAACTTCATTGATTCCCATGATTTCCACTGAAGGAATATAAACCAGGTTAGGTATAAATGCTTCTTACTGTTTACCGAGGGCTTCTACCTTCGCTTATAGTACATTTAAAAAGACATCTAAAAACAGTTGGTAATCTATTGGCATACAAGCTACTGTTATTACTGAAGGAGAAACGTGATATTTTGTTACATGGGTTTGTTAACAGTACATTCACGTTGTTGGCTGTGGTGTGCAGAACACTGCCTCAGCAGAACACACTGCCTCAGCAGAACACACTGCCTCAGCAGAACACACTGCCTCAGCAGAACACACTGCCTCAGCAGAACACACTGCCTCAGCAGAACACACTGCCTCAGCAGAACACACTGCCTCAGCAGAACACACTGCCTCAGCAGAACACACTGCCTCAGCAGAACACACTGCCTCAGCAGAACACACTGCCTGCATTCTGTTTAACTGAAATCTACACCGACTCAAAATCTACAATGTGCTTGTGTCCCCGTTTCAGTCGTCTACGTCTTTTCTTAATAAATCTCAACAGGACGTTAAAAATAAAACCTCTGCGCTATGACGGCCTAGGAAGTGGGTTAACTGCCTTGTTCAGGGGCAGAACGACAGAACGATGTAGCCTAATACTGTTAACCCAGTACCTTACATGAACCCCCCCAGTTACTCCGTTACTCACTAACGGACAGGAAAGTCCAGGTTATTATGGACCAGCAGATGTCTCAATGGAACAAAATCTTCCAAGACAGTAGTAGCATGATATAAAGGCTCTATAAAACACATTGTAGTGCCTTTATAGGAGGGCTTTGGTCAAAAGTAGTGCACTATGTAGGGATTAGGGTGTCATTTGGGATGCAAACGATTTTGAATTTCTATCTTTAGCAGCAGTGTGCTATATATCTGTACGTTATAACAGTCCCAGAGGCCTGTATAACCTCTGACAGAGAATGCACTGACATACTACTGGACTGTGTTACGCCAATGAAGGATTTACGAGACTGTGTTACACTAATGAAGGAACAGCATCGATTTCATTACTACCCCTGAGATCTGAGTGGTATGACACAAATAATAATCTCTGATTCACAAAAAGCATGTGAGAATCACATGTTGTTTCCTACTATTTAAAAAAAAAAAAAAATTTTAGTAAAATACTATACTTTAAATTATGAAAAGTGCTGTTAAAATTTTAAATCTAATTTACTTTCAGGGGTGTTAGATTTAGACAAAGAACACATATATTAAAATCACAGAGACGGCTACAGTCTGAATCCCCTGAATCAAAATCGTTTATATTTAAAATGATATATTTAAAATCAAAGCTGGATTAAGTCTAAACCTGCATCCATGCATTGAACCTCAACAACGGTGAACTAATATATTCTTCAGAATGACAGACTATCAATACTAATCATCTGGAGAAATATGCTCCTCCCAACATTCACGTCGCAATACATTTTTGTGTCTTATTCTGAATAAGCAACACATGGTCTTGAAAACATAAGAAATATTTTCCTTTAAAAAAAAGTAAAATATTAAGGATTTGAAATGCAAAGTGCCTAACACTATAGAGCTGAGACATAAAGGCTAAATGCTAAGTGCCTAACACTACAGAGCTGAGACATAAAGGCTAAATGCAAAGTGCCTAACACTATAGAGCTGTGACATAAAGGCTAAATGCTAAGTGCCTAGCACTATAGAGCTGTGACATAAAGGCTAAATGCTAAGTGCCTAGCACTACAGAGCTGAGACATAAAGGCTAAATGCTAAGTGCCTAGCACTATAGAGCTGTGACATAAAGGCTAAATGCTAAGTGCCTAGCACTACAGAGCTGAGACATAAAGGCTAAATGCTAAGTGCCTAGCACTACAGAGCTGAGACATAGAGGCTAAATGCTAAGTGCCTAGCACTACAGAGCGGAGACATAAAGGTTAAATGCAACGCACAGTCAAAGACTGTGTAGCGTAGTGGTACGGAAGAGCGGACAAAGAATAGAGTCGCCATAATGGTACCGACAGATTCAAAACCACAAACAACTTTAGAGCAATTGCTGTATGCCAGGGGATATAACAGCAACCATATCTCATCAAATAACTCTCCAGTTATAAAGTAAAGCCACATAGGCAAGCAATATTATATTCGTTCTATCCCTGCACTCGACCACTTAGGACTTCAGTATTGTGCTCTTACTGTTACTGAGCCGTGCGATGCAACGTGAGCTGATGGCTGTAATGCCAGACCACTGTTATGAGGCATAAAAGAGTCTTAAAAATATCTTGTTTCAATAACACAAGCATGGCCAGCACCCAAAAGCAGAGCTAGAGGGAGAACAGTCATTAGTAGGTAGGATGTCTGGGTAAGTGCTACAATTGATCTGTTTAAAAGGTCCAATGTGACTGGCTGGCTAGTAAAGGTCCAATGTGACTGGCTGGCTAGTAAAGGTCAAATGTGACTGGCTGGCTAGTAAAGGTCAAATGTGACTGGCTGGCTAGTAAAGGTCAAATGTGACTGGCTGGCTAGTAAAGGTCAAATGTGACTGGCTGGCTAGTAAAGGTCAAATGTGACTGGCTGGCTAGTAAAGGTCAAATGTGACTGGCTGGCTAGTAAAGGTCCAACGTGACTGGCTGGCTAGTAAAGGTCAAACGTGACTGGCTGGCTAGTAAAGGTCAAATGTGACTGGCTGGCTAGTAAAGGTCAAATGTGACTGGCTGGCTAGTAAAGGTCAAATGTGACTGGCTGGCTAGTAAAGGTCAAACGTGACTGGCTGGTTAGTAAAGGTCAAACGTGACTGGCTGGCTAGTAAAGGTCAAACGTGACTGGCTGGCTAGTAAAGGTCAAACGTGACTGGCTGGCTAGTAAAGGTCAAACGTGACTGGCTGGCTAGTAAAGGTCAAACGTGACTGGCTGGCTAGTAAAGGTCAAACGTGACTGGCTGGCTAGTAAAGGTCCAACGTGACTGGCTGGCTAGTAAAGGTCCAACGTGACTGGCTGGCTAGTAAAGGTCCAACGTGACTGGCTGGCTAGTAAAGGTCCAACGTGACTGGCTGGCTAGTAAAGGTCCAACGTGACTGGCTGGCTAGTAAAGGTCAAACGTGACTGGCTGGCTAGTAAGGTCAAACGTGACTGGCTGGCTAGTAAAGGTCAAACGTGACTGGCTGGCTAGTAAAGGTCAAACGTGACTGGCTGGCTAGTAAAGGTCAAACGTGACTGGCTGGCTAGTAAAGGTCAAACGTGACTGGCTGGCTAGTAAAGGTCAAATGTGACTGGCTGGCTAGTAAAGGTCAAATGTGACTGGCTGGCTAGTAAAGGTCAAATGTGACTGGCTGGCTAGTAAAGGTCCAATGTGACTGGCTGGCTAGTAAAGGTCCAATGTGACTGGCTGGCTAGTAAAGGTCCAATGTGACTGGCTGGCTAGTAAAGGTCAAATGTGACTGGCTGGCTAGTAAAGGTCAAATGTGACTGGCTGGCTAGTAAAGGTCAAATGTGACTGGCTGGCTAGTAAAGGTCAAATGTGACTGGCTGGCTAGTAAAGGTCAAATGTGACTGGCTGGCTAGTAAAGGTAAAATGTGACTGGCTGGCTAGTAAAGGTCAAATGTGACTGGCTGGCTAGTAACGGTCAAATGTGACTGGCTGGTTCATAAAAAAGGCATCACATGAGTCAGAAGTGGTGCCGTTCCCCACTCACAAAAATTAAAGATTCAAATCTGATTCAAAATGTTCCGCGAATATTCAAATCGTCGCCAAAACCACAATAATATTGTGTAACGTTAGCTAAGTAAGTAGAGTGACTGCCTACATGCTAATGTGGGGGTCCACCAGAGGACTCCCCCAGGGCTAGGGCCTGCAGGTCATGACACTGCAGAAGGAACCCTCCACCCCGCCTGGCCCTCCGGCTAGGGATTGCTATAGAACAGATTCTGCTCAGGGGGCAGGCCGCTGTCTGAACCCCAGTCTGAGTCAGAATCGTCGCTGCCGTTAGCCGACCCCTCCGTGGTCGTAGGAGGATAGCTGAGGTGCTCCAGTTGCTCCAATAGGTCGCTGAACTGCACCGCCGAGCTCGTCTCCGAGCGGACTGAGTACGCCGGGAAGTTAACCATGGAGCTAGCCTCAGACTGATTGTCAGAGCCCGGGAGGCGGAGGGAGGAGGAGAAGTCTGGCCCGTCGAAGCCCAGAGACCGGGAGTCACCTGCGGAACTAAGCCCCAGGTTGTCAAGGGGAACTACACTCTGACCTGTTGTTAACCAGAGAGCTGGTTTCGGAGCGACCAACAACGCTGTGGTCAGAGAAGAGGTTAGTGTTGCTGTTCAGGTCCTCCAGACCCAGACTGACACCCCTGGTTTTAGTGAGGTCCCCACCACCACCACCACCCTCTGTATAACCACCCTCCCCATAACAGCCATACTGACCCCACTTCTCCTCATAGCCGTAATAGGCCTCGGCCCCACCACCGTAGAACGACATCTCAGTGGGGTCGTCATCTATGAACTCCTCTGTGACATGGAGCTGGGTGTTAGCCAATGGGAACAGGGGCTTCTGCCTGGCTCGGAGAAGCTCCGCCTCAAACACATCAGCTGAGAGGAACACTCTCCCTCTCCCCCCCTCCCCCTCCCTGCACCTCGATCCCCATCCCCCACCCTGCTCACTATCCTCATTGCCATTTTGGGAGGGCTGCTGCTGCGGATGGGAAGCTCTACTCTACACACACAGACGAGGGGTTGCAGTCTCCTGCCGTCGGGGAACTTGGGGCACCTTGTGAGAAGGCGTGGTGACATGGGGATGTCGGTGGCCTTGTGGGGGGTCCTCCTTCGCTGGGGGGCTGGAGGGCCTGGCCAGCTGTGGGGGCAGGAGCTGGGTCTGTTGCTGCTGGGAAGGAAGCTGTGTAGACTGGGCCTGTCTCTGGGGAGGAGGCTGTGTAGACTGGGCCTGGCTCTGTGTAGACTGGGCCTGGCTCTGTGGAGGAGGCTGTGGAGACTGGGCCTGGGGCTCCAGCCGTGTGGGGAGCTGAAGACTTGTATGGAGTGGAAGGACCCGGTCGCAGAGGATGGGGAACCTGGCGCCCGCAGGCTGTCATTGAACGAGAAAGTCTGAAATTACATGAAAGAAAGAGTAAAGATGGGGAGAGAGGGTTCCATTAGTCTCCAACGACTCTGCACCTCCTTCCTAAAATGCTTTAGCCTGTCGGAAAGACCCCCCACTGACCCGGTCGGAAAGACTCCCCCACTGACCCGGTCGGAAAGACTCCCCCACTGACCCGGTCGGAAAGACTCCCCCACTGACCCGGTCGGAAAGACTCCCCCCACTGACCCGGTCGGAAAGACTCCCCCCACTGACCCGGTCGGAAAGACTCCCCCCACTGACCCGGTCGGAAAGACCCCCCCCACTGACCCTGACTTAAAGACCACTCACTGACCCTGACGTGCAGACCACTCACTGACCCTGACGTAAAGACAACTCACTGACCCTGACGTAAAGACCACTCACTGACCCTGACGTAAAGACCACCTCACTGACCCTGACGTAAAGACCCCCCACTGACCCTGACGAAAGACCACTCACTGACCCTGACGTAAAGACCACTCACTGACCCTGACGTAAAGACCACTCACTGACCCTGACGTAAAGACCACTCACTGACCCTGACTTAAAGACCACTCACTGACCCTGACGTAAAGACCACTCACTGACCCTGACTTAAAGACCACTCACTGACCCTGACTTAAAGACCACTCACTGACCCTGACGTAAAGACCACTCACTGACCCTGACGTAAAGACCACTCACTGACCCTGACGTAAAGACCCCCCACTGACCCTGACGTAAAGACCCCCCCCCACTGACCCTGACTTAAAGACCACTCACTGACCCTGACGTAAAGACCACTCACTGACCCTGACGTAAAGACCACTCACTGACCCTGACGTAAAGACCACTCACTGACCCTGACGTAAAGACCACCCACTGACCCTGACGTAAAGACTCCCCCACTGACCCGGTCGGAAAGACCCCCCACTGACCCTGACATAAAGACCCCCCCACTGACCCTGACATAAAGACCCCCCACTGACCCTGACGTAGACCCCCCACTGACCCTGACGTAGACCCCCACTGACCCTGACGTAGACCCCCCCACTGACCCTGACGTAAAGACCACTCACTGACCCTGACGTAAAGACCACTCACTGACCCTGACGTAAAGACCACTCACTGACCCTGACGTAAAGACCACTCACTGACCCTGACGTAAAGACCACTCACTGACCCTGACGTAAAGACCACTCACTGACCCTGACGTAAAGACCACTCACTGACCCTGACGTAAAGACCACTCACTGACCCTGACGTAAAGACCCCCCCCACTGACCCTGACGTAAAGACCACTCACTGACCCTGACGTAAAGACCACTCACTGACCCTGACGTAAAGACCACTCACTGACCCTGACGTAAAGACCACTCACTGACCCTGACGTAAAGACCACTCACTGACCCTGACGTAAAGACCACTCACTGACCCTGACGTAAAGACCACTCACTGACCCTGACGTAAAGACCACTCACTGACCCTGACGTAAAGACCACTCACTGACCCTGACGTAAAGACCACTCACTGACCCTGACGTAAAGACCACTCACTGACCCTGACGTAAAGACCACTCACTGACCCTGACGTAAAGACCACTCACTGACCCTGACGTAAAGACCACTCACTGACCCTGACGTAAAGACCACTCACTGACCCTGACGTAAAGACCACTCACTGACCCTGACGTAAAGACCACTCACTGACCCTGACGTAAAGACCCCCCCCACTGACCCTGACGTAAAGACCACTCACTGACCCTGACGTAAAGACCACTCACTGACCCTGACGTAAAGACCCCCCCCACTGACCCTGACGTAAAGACCACTCACTGACCCTGACGTAAAGACCACTCACTGACCCTGACGTAAAGACCACTCACTGACCCTGACGTAAAGACCACTCACTGACCCTGACGTAAAGACCACTCACTGACCCGGTCAGAAAGATGCATTAGTCTTGGTAATCCCACTGACCTGTTTTGGCACATCAGGGGCCAGGGAGCGAGCCGACATCCTCACCTTACTGTTCCTCCTGACAGAGAGACAGGAAACCACATGAGAGTTAAACAGAGGTCAAAGACACAGAGAGACCAGAGACAGAGAGAGTCACACACCTCTGATATGGTGTCCTCCTTGCTCCGCTGTCCTTTACATATTCCACTAGTTGCTTCTGGGTCCTCCCACTAAACCAGAAAGAGTCACAACACCATCAAACAACAGCACGAGCCATAGAGTCTCCTATGGGTTCAAGCTGTACACTACATGGTTACACTTCACATCAGTGAACATTTTACCTCAACTTTTAACAAAATCTACCTCCGTATGATTCAGCAGAAAGCAGAGATACCTGTATCTGAACGACGATCCCCTACTAAAGAGAATGGCTTTGGACTTGGGCTGCGGCTGATCCAAGAGGCGGAAGAACGAGTGATGTTCCACACAATTCTTCCAGAAGATCTTACACTGGTCCCGACTGACCATCTGAAACTCCAGGGTATCCTGATGAGGCCCCTGCAATTCAAATAGGGCCTTTCATTTTTAAAATTAAATACAAAAATATCGAACAATATGTACATGTCTTCCCAGAAGATAGTTTGAAAGCAGGAATAAAAATAAAAAACAGTTATTCCCAAAGTGGTCCAATATAATATTACTGGAATGCTAACGTTTACACTCATTAATACTTGCTGTAAACATATATGGTGTATTTGGAAAGTATACACAAACTCCTTTAACTTTTCCCACATTTTGTTACATTACAAGTCTTATTCTAAACTGGATTAAAAGGAATAAAAATCCTCAATCTACACACAATACAATATAAATGACCAAATGAAAACAGTTTTTTTAAATATATATATATATATATATATATATATAAATGTTTGCAAATGTATTAAAATATATATTTTTAAAACATTTATTTATATGACTATTCAGACCCTTCACTATGGGACTTGAAATTGAGCTTGGGTGTATCCGGTTTCCATGAATCATCCTTGAGATGTTTCTTCGACTTGATTGGAGTCCACCTGGTGGTAAATTCAATTGATTGGACATGATTTGGAAAGGCAAACACCTGTCTATATCATGTCCCATAGCAAAAATCAAGCCATGAGGTCGAAGGAATTGTCCGTAGAGCTCCGAGATAGGATTGTGTCGAGGCACAGCTCTGGGGAAGGGTACCAAAACATTTCTGCAGCCTTGAAGGTCCCATTAAAACAGTAGCCTCCATCATTCTCAAATGGAGAAGTTTGGAATCACCAACACTCTTCCTAGAGCTGGCCACCCAGCCAAACTGAGCAATAGGGGGAGAAGGGCCTTGGTCAGGAGGTGACCAAGGAAACTGATGGTCACTGACAGAGCGCCAGAGTTCCTCTGAGGAGATGAACATTCCAGAAGGACAACCATCTCTGCAGCACTCCACCAATCAGGCCTTTAGTCAGTATAGAGGGGAAAGATGAAGAGCAAAGTACAGAGAAATCCTTGAGAAAACCTTCTCCAGAGCGATCAGGACATCAGACTGGGGTGAAGGTTCACCTTCCAAAATGACAACAACCCAAAGCACACAGCCAAGACAATGCAGAGGAGTGGCTTCAGGACAAGTCTCAATGTCCTTGAGTGGCCCTGCCAGAGACCAGACTTGAACCAGTTCGAACATCTCTGGAGAGACGCTCCCCATCCAACCTGAGAGCTTGAGAGGAGCTGCAGAGAAGGGGAAAACTCCCAAATACAGATGTGTCAAGCTTGTAGCATCGTACCCAAGACGACTCAAGGCTGTAATATCATCGCCAAAAGGTGCTTCAAGAAAGTACTGAGTAAAGGGTCTGAATACTTATGTAAATGTGATATTTGTAAAGAAATTCTAAAAACCAGTTTTTACTTAGTCATTGTGGGGGTATTGTGTGTAGATGGATAAAAAAAAATGTTTAAAAAAAATTCCACTCATCAATTTTAGAATAAGGCTGTAACGTAACAAAATGTGGAAAAAGTCAAGGGGTCTGAATACTTTCCGAATGCACCGTATATGGTTCAAACTTGGCACAGACCTTGAGGATAAAAAACACAGATCCCTTTACATAGATTTGTAAAGACAGATTTCTACTTTTTTCTTGTACAGGGTAGAGAACAACGCCAGACACTCTGGATGACACCCAATTAGCCAATTTGTGTTGAATCTGCAGATGCTACATCAATCTTTGGACTTATGAATTAATGATACAAGTAAAATGCCAACATTAAACATGATTAAAACTATAATGTTGATATCATACCTGTACATAGCCCACCTATAATTTAGCCCAAACAACTACCTCTTTCCCAACTGTATTTCATTGATTTATTTATTTTGCTCCTTTGCACCCCATTATTTTTATTTCTACTTTGCACATTCTTCCACTGCAAAACTACCATTCCAGTGTTTTACTTGCTATATTGTATTTACTTTGCCACCATGGCCTTTATGTTGCCTTTACCTCCTTCTCACCTCATTTGCTCACATCGTATATAGACTTGTTTCTACTGTATTATTGACTGTATGTTTGTTTTACTCCATGTGTAACTCTGTGTCGTTGTTTGTGTCGAACTGCTTTGCTTTATCTTGGCCAGGTCGCAAGTGTAAATGAGAACTTGTTCTCAACTTGCCTACCTGGTTAAATAAAGGTGAAATAAATAAATCATGGATGGTCAATGTTTTCATCCAAAGCTTGGTCTATACATTGGAGACTGGTTACATTTCTCCAGCCCCATCCCTCAGTTTTTTTTACCAAAACAGGGACAAGCGAGAACACTTCATTTTTTTTTCAATTGCTGATTGCCTCCAATGCTTTGATGACAGAAATACAGTACTCACATGAA
This sequence comes from Oncorhynchus keta, assembly GCF_023373465.1. NCBI lineage: Eukaryota > Metazoa > Chordata > Actinopteri > Salmoniformes > Salmonidae > Oncorhynchus > Oncorhynchus keta. The sequence goes on along the minus strand of NW_026289795.1, from coordinate 21,050 downwards.
CCTCTGGGTATAGCTTGATCAGGAAGCGTTTCCTCTTGAAGCTCAGTTTTCGGATCTTGGACCAATTGAAGGTGTTTATTTTGGTGTTACCCTGGGAGAAAATGAGACCGAAGACAAAACATCTGAAACCTGTGGGATGCGGCCTCGGTGCATTCTCAGAGGTGGAGCGAGGTGTGTGTGTGTGTGTGTGTCAGCAGTAGAACTACAAGTCACCTGGAAGACCTGCAGGCCTATGTGAGCCACGGCCAGGTTGATCTTCGTTCCTCGCGGTCGGCTGCTGGGTGGAAACGGACGCCGTACATCTCCAGTTTACGGGCGATCTCCAGAACCTGAAAGTCTGAGTCGGCTGGAGTCTGCCCGCTGGGGGAGACACAAGGGAAGTTCAGTTCCGTTTCACTTCAGGTCAGTGGAAGTTTGACTTTGCAAACAAGAATGTCTATTCGTCAGTTCCATCTCTGGCTCACTTTATTGGTCTAATTTATGAATTTGGCTCATATGAGCGAGGATGTGGATAAACTGAATATTAACAGTCTACTTGGTATTACAACCTATAGAAAGATCAGAGAGAACGGCTGGCTGGCTGGCTGTTGAACTTACAAAATGGCTGACGTGTGTCAACATGAGTTGTGGTGATTCTCCTGAGACGAAGAGTGACTCTAGCAATAAAAATAAATACAATGACTATAAATCCCCGAAAGCTCCCCTCCACAGACCTAACCTCTTACAAGGACTTAAATGAAAACATGTCAAAATGTTTGACTAACAGCCATGTTGGAGAAGAGGAAAGCCATCCAATCGCCAATCATCTCAATGTTTTCTAGTAGAGCGCACGCGTGTGTGTGTACAAACTAATCATGATGCTCGTCTTTGGTTAGTAGGGTGGCAGTATGCCAGATCATCACCCAGCATTCTAATTTTGTTCATCCTTTAAGCTGTGAAATCTCCTTATGCCCCTCCTCCTGCCCCCTGCCCTCCTCTCCCCTCCTGGCTGTCTGGCTAATCAAATAGCCTGGCCTGACACGAGGGGGATTAGATCAGGGTGCTAGGAGGAGGCTAGGAGCCATGCACAAGCCATAGTCTAAGTCCCAAATGGCACCCTATTCCCAGTATAGTCCACTACTTTTGACCAGGGCCCTTAAGCCCTATTTAAGGAATAGAATGCCATGGGACACAGCCAGAGCGTCCTCTCCAACAGCCAGAGGGGGAGATAACCCACCACCCTGCCTGCCAACCTAGGAGCTGCTACATCAATAGCTATGTTTCCATTAACTTGTCCACTGATTTTGTTGTCTACATGTAGAATGTTTCCGTCTCACGGTCTTGCGTCAATAGCCTGCTAGGGCGAGTTTCCGTCTCACGGTCTTGTGTCAATAGCCTGCTAGGGCGAGTTTCCGTCTCACGGTCTTGCGTCAATAGCCTGCTAGGGCGAGTTTCCGTCTCACGGTCTTGCGTCAATAGCCTGCTAGGGCGAGTTTCCGTCTCACGGTCTTGCGTCAATAGCCTGCTAGGGCGAGTTTCCGTCTCACGGCCTTGCGTCGATAGCCTGCTAGAGCGAGTTTCCGTCTCACGGCCTTGCGTCAATAGCCTGCTAGGGCGAGTTTCCGTCTCACGGCCTTGCGTCAATAGCCTGCTAGAGCGAGTTTCCGTCTCACGGCCTTGCGTCAATAGCCTGCTAGGCGAGTTTCCGTCTCACGGTCTTGCGTCAATAGCCTGCTAGGGCGAGTTTCCGTCTCACGGTCTTGCGTCGATAAAAACAGCATGACGTAACAATTCCACACCTAATTACATGGATTTTTAAATAAATTAATACATTGAAGACAGCCTGTATGCCCTCCCCACCTATCAGTTACATTAATAAAATGGAGACAGGTGGGGAGGGCATACAGGCTGTCTCCATTTTATTATGTAACGAATGGTGGGGAGGGCATACAGGCTATCTGTTACATTAATAAAATGGAGACAGCCTGTATGCCCTCCCCACCTATCAGTTACATTAATACATTGGAGACAGCCTGTATGCCCTCCCACCTATCTGTTACATGAATAAAGTGGAGACAGCCTGTATGCCCTCCCCCACCTATCAGTTACATTAATAAAGTGGAGACAGCCTGTATGCTCTCCCCACCTATCTGTTACATTAATAAAGTGGAGACAGCCTGTATGCCCTCCCCACCTATCAGTTACATTAATAAAGTGGAGACAGCCTGTATGCCCTCCCCACCTATCAGTTACATTAACAAAATGGAGACAGCCTGTATGCCCTCCCCACCTATCAGTTACATTAATAAAGTGGAGACAGCCTGTATGCCCTCCCACCTATCAGTTACATTAATAAAGTGGAGACAGCCTGTATGCCCTCCCCACCTATCAGTTACATTAATAAAATGGAGACAGCCTGTATGCCCTCCCCACCTATCAGTTACATTAATAAAATGGAGACAGCCTGTATGCCCTCCCCACTATCTGTTTCATGTCTCAAACAGCCGGCGAAAGTCAGCATGGGATAGAATGCAAGAAATGGTTGGCCAAGTTTTAATAATTGTCATGTGCCAACGTATCACCACAACCTGGGACATGGTGAAGATTTGATGGTGAAACTTGCATTCCAGGCCAACCAGAAAAGCAAGTCGAAGAAATTCAAGCATTTTAGAAAGTCAGGATGATTCTTGTCCTGCAAATAAACATTTTTTTTTTTAATTGTGGAAAAGGTTTTATTTAGCAAGCAGTACCTATTTGGAATTAAGTTTAGTGGAGTGCTATAGTGTTATAATTGTGAAGAAGTTAGACACCCATTGGTCACAACATTTTTGTTGATCTTTAAAAAAATCTATATATCCTATACATCTGTCCATTGCATATGATGCAAATATTTCTTCTGCAACATTGCTTTTGGGGAATAAACCTGGGTCAATGGAAACCTGCCTATTGTCACTCTGAGGAGAGAAGAGGAGAGGCAGTGTGCATTCCAAATGCACTCCTATTTCCTTTATAGTGCACTACTTCTAACCAGGGCCCAGAGGGACCACAGTCTATAGAAAAGGAGTGGAAAGCCACTAGACGCTCAAGGAAGGGTGTTTGAACAGGCAGGCTGAAAATGTGGGAAAGGGTAGTGAGCTAGAACACCCAGATTAGCACGAAGAGCCCTTTGAATTCTGAACAGCTGCCAGACTCAACTCCTCCCAGAGACACAGTCACATTTAGTTGTCTATTGACTACGTTTTATGTGCGATTTTTAAAAAAGCGTCTATGTCAGCAGAAATATCTGAGATAATGTTCCTTTTTAGGTAAAAAGTTAACACAGGTTTATGGATATCCAAATAAACGTTGTTTGTAATCTTATTATCAAGCTATTCAAAACAATTTCGTGCTGCCTGAACCACTTGTAAAACAAACTAAAACTAAAAAAAGAGTATGTCCAAGATGACTCCGGGACATTAGCTTCAAACAATAAGACGTTCAGTGCTGGAGGTGAAGCAGACGATCTGAAACAGCTAAAACAAATGCATCTTGGGTCCAGCTTCATAAGGTGCCATATGAGTCTGCGTCCCATATAGCACCTTATTCCCTATATAGTGCACTAGTTTTGACAAGGGGACTGCAGGACAACAAACACCCGGAGCCACGGCCGGAATTCCCCAGGGCAGCTGTTTAGGCCCCTCGCTTTTTTTTTTTTTTTTTTTTTACTACAGACATGCCATTGACTAAGTAAAGCCAGAGTGTCTATGTATGTGGATCAAATCAAATCAAATTTATTTATATAGCCCTTCGTACATCAGCTGATATCTCAAAGTGCTGTACAGAAACCCAGCCTAAAACCCCAAACAGCAAACAATGCAGGTGTAAAATAACGGATGACTCAACACTATACACTTCAGCTACTACAGCAACTGAATATGATTGCAACCCTCAACAAAGAGCTACAGTTAGTTTCAGAGTGGGTGGCAAGGAATAAGTTAGCCCTAAATATGTCAAAAACTAAAAGCATTGCATTTGGAACAAAACACTCACTAAACCCTAAAACTCAACTAAGTCTTGTAATAAATCATGTGGAAATTGAGCAAGTCGAGATGTCATGGTCAAAACATATTGATGCAGTAGTAGCTAAGATGGGGAGTAGTCTGTCCATAATAAAGAGCTGCTCTACCTTCTTAACAGCACTATCAACAAGGCAGGTCATACAGGCCCCAGTTTCTACCTTCTTAACAACACTATCAACAAGGCAGGTCATACAGGCCCCAGTTTCTACCTTCTTAACAACACTATCAACAAGTCAGGTCCTACAGGCCCCAGTTTCTACCTTCTTAACAGCACTATCAACAAGTCAGGTCCTACAGGCCCTAGTTTCTACCTTCTTAACAACACTATCAACAAGTCAGGTCCTACAGGCCCTAGTTTCTACCTTCTTAACAACACTATCAACAAGTCAGGTCCTACAGGCCCCAGTTTCTACCTTCTTAACAACACTATCAACAAGTCAGGTCCTACAGGCCCTAGTTTCTACCTTCTTAACAGCACTATCAACAAGGCAGGTCCTACAGGCCCTAGTTTCTACCTTCTTAACAGCACTATCAACAAGGCAGGTCCTACAGGCCCTAGTTTTATCACACCTGGACTACTGTTCAGTTGTGTGGTCAGGTGCCACAAAAAAAGGACTAAGGAAAATTGCAATTGGATCAGAACAGGGCAGCACGGCTGGTCCTTGGACATACACAGAGAGCTAATATTAATAATATGCATGTCAATCTCTCCTGGCTGAAAGTGGAGGAGAGATTGACTTCGTCACTACTTGTATTTACAAGAGGTTGACAAGTTGAATGCACCGAGCTGTCCATTTAAACTATTGGCACACAGTTTTGACACCCATGCATTACCCCACAAGATATGCCACCAGAGGTCTCTTCACAGTCCCCAAGTACAGAACAGACTATGGGAGGTGCACAGAACTACATAGAACTCTATTCCACATCAAGTAACTGACACAAGCAGTATAATTACATTTAAAAAAACAGATTTTTAAAAATACCTTATGGAACAGCGGGGACTGTGAAGCAACACAAACATTTGGCAAAGACACATGCACACACGATAACATACGAATGGATTTAGTACTGTAGATGTGGTAGTGATGAGTAGGGGCCTGAGGGCACACAGTGTGTTGTGACATCTGTGTATGTATTGTAATGTTTTAAACATTTATAAAGTGCCTTAAATTTTGCAGGACCACATGAAGAATAGCTGCTGCTTTGGCAGGAACTAATGGGGATCCATAATAAATACAAATACCCTGCTATCATCCAGAAGGCGTCGCTCTGGATAAGAGCGTCTGCTAAATGACTTAAATGTAAATGTAAATGTGAGGTCAGTACAGGTGCATAAAAGCTGGGACCGAGAGAGAGAAAAAAACAGCCCAAGGCCAGCAGCCTGTTAAATAGCCATCACTAGGCAGCTTCCACCCAGTTATGTAACACTGCACCTTAGAGGCTGCTGCCCTATATACATGGAACGCCGGCCACTCCAATAACGGGAACGCCGGCCACTCCAATAACGGGAACGCCGGCCACTCCAATAACGGGAACGCCGGCCACTCCAATAACGGGAACGCCGGCCACTCCAATAACGGGAACGCCGGCCACTCCAATAACGGGAACGCCGGCCACTCCAATAACGGGAACGCCGGCCACTCCAATAACGGGAACGCCGGCCACTCCAATAACGGGAACGCCGGCCACTCCAATAACGGGAACGCCGGCCACTCCAATAACGGGAACGCCGGCCACTCCAATAACGGGAACGCCGGCCACTCCAATAACAGGAACGCCGGCCACTCCAATAACGGAACGCCGGCCACTCCAATAATGTTTACATAATTTGCCTTACTCATATGTATATAGTGTATTCTATTCTACTGTATTCTAGTCAATGCCACTCCTGTATTACTCATCCTAATATTTATATATTCCTTAATTCCATTCTTATGCTTTTAGGTTTGTGTTTATTGTTGAGAATTGCTAGATATTACTACACTGTTGGAGCTAGAAACACAAGCATTTCGCTACACCCACAATAACATCTGCTAAACATGTGATCTGATGAGGGTGTCATTCAGGACACAGGCGGATAAGACACTGGCTGAGGTTACTGGGGAGTACTGGCATGTACCTGTTAGAGAAACATGTAACTCATGACGTAGAGAGACGAAGACGTTTTTATACTCCTGCTTCCAAGGAGGAAATTCATTCATGTTGTGAAGTGTTGAAGTTAAACAAAAGGACCTTTCATGTCCTCTCAAAACATTGGAAAAATGTGACAAGAAATATTTATCTGTTGTCAGCACAACGTGGAAATCGCACTGCCAATAGCAAGGAGCGAAATGAACATGGACTGAGTATGCAGTACAGAGTACTAGTCCCAGATCTGTTTGTGTCATCTTGCCAACTCCTATAATCATTGTCATGCAGATAGACAAAGGAGTTGGTTGTACAGTAGAAACAGGTCTGGGACCAGGCTAGGACAGAGGTTAGTTTCACTGGGTGTGAGGAGGACAGAAGGACGAGCGACTCACAGGTGTCTGTAGTGCAGTTCCATGATCCTCTCCTGTATCCTCTCCTGATTGGGCAGCAGCTTGTTCAGCTTCAGGAAGTCCCTGTCCGCCAGGTCGTCATAGTCCCCTATCTCAGCTGTGATTGGAGGCGAGGGAGGGGGAGGCGGGGGCAGTGTTATAAATGCAGCAACATAGCACCATGTTAATAATGCTACTAAAATTTTAAAAGAAGGACATCAAAATCAGATTTATCCATCGTCAATATAAATGTGTATTAGATGCAGCTAGAACGGTTGTTTATTTGATAACACTTTATAGAAAGGGTAGCCTTTAGGGACAGACTTCATAACACAGTCATAATCAGTACATACTGTACACGCTTCAAAAAATAAAGCGTAATCGTTTATCTACGACACTAGACGGAAAAAAGAGCCTGTATCATCAGACATACATTGAAGGAGATGTGAGGCCAGCAGGGAAGCTGTGTTTTCTGTACAGCTCAACTTGCCCTCGAGCAGGTCTCGCTTCATCTGCAGGGAGAACAGGTACCTGGGGGAAACACACACACAGGGTTTTAGTTTACGCTGCTTTTTTAATATGGACACCGGTGTGTTACACTGAAGTATACACCCTGGTGTACTAGAGAAATCGTGTTTCCATGTCTCAGGGCCAACCGGTAGTTGGGAAGGAAAAAGGGGCAGGACTTTAGAGAAACAGGGGCAGGACTTTAGAGAAACAGGGGCAGGACTTTAGAGAAACAGGGCAGGACTTTAGAGAAACAGGGGCAGGACTTTAGAGAAACAGGGGCAGGACTTTAGAGAAACAGGGGCAGGACTTTAGAGAAACAGGGGCAGGACTTTAGAGAAACAGGGGCAGGACTTTAGAGAAACAGGGGCAGGACTTTAGAGAAACAGGGGCAGGACTTTAGAGAAACAGGGGCAGGACTTTAGAGAAACAGGGGCAGGACTTTAGAGAAACAGGGGCAGGACTTTAGAGAAACAGGGGCAGGACTTTAGAGAAACAGGGGCAGGACTTTTAGAGAAACAGGGGCAGGACTTTAGAGAAACAGGGGCAGGACTTTAGAGAAACAGGGGCAGGACTTTAGAGAAACAGGGGCAGGACTTTAGAGAAACAGGGGCAGGACTTTAGAGAAACAGGGGCAGGACTTTAAGAGAAACAGGGGCAGGACTTTAGAGAAACAGGGGCAGGACTTTAGAGAAACAGGGGCAGGACTTTAGAGAAACAGGGGCAGGACTTTTGAGAAACAGGGGCAGGACTTTAGAGAAACAGGGGCAGGACTTTAGAGAAACAGGGGCAGGACTTTAGAGAAACAGGGGCAGGACTTTAGAGAAAACAGGGGCAAGACTTTAGAGAAACAGGGGCAGGACTTTAGAGAAACAGGGGCAGGACTTTAGAGAAACAGGGGCAGGACTTTAGAGAAACAGGGGCAGGACTTTAGAGAAACAGGGGCAGGACTTTAGAGAAACAGGGGCAGGACTTTAGAGAAACAGGGGGCAGGACTTTAGAGAAACAGGGGCAGGACTTTAGAGAAACAGGGGCAAGACTTTAGAGAAACAGGGGCAAGACTTTAGAGAAACAGGGGCAGGACTTTAGAGAAACAGTTACAGTGCATTAGAGGAAAATAGTGAAGGGGTCTGAATACTTTCCCAAATGCACGTGTGTAAACACAGGTCAGGACTTTAGTTTATAGTATACATCTGGTCATCGGCCTCTATAATAATAACCATAACACCCGGTTAAGCTCGTCAACGTCATCAGCTTTTTGCAAAAATAACGACTGAACAATTAAAAAGCTTATGACAGCTGTCCTGTGCATGTTTATTGCGACTACGGCACAGAGGATGTCTCAAATGGCACCCTATTCCCCATATAGTGCACTACTTTTGACCCAAATGGCACCCTATTCCCCAGATAGTGCACTACTTTGACCCAAATGGCACCCTATTCCCATATAGTGCACTACTTTTGACCCAAATGGCACCCTATTCCCCATATAGTGCACTACTTTTGACCCAAATGGCACCCTATTCCCATATAGTGCACTACTTTTGACCCAAATGGCACCCTATTCCCCATATAGTGCACTACTTTTGACCCAAATTGCACCCTACCACAAGTAGAACACTAAATAAAGGTGGCATTGGAGACACAGAGAGAGCGTGAGGGACAATCAGACCTAGTGTACTCTTTCCTGCAGCTGACCAGGGTCAGGGGGAAAGAATCGCGGACAGCCTGAAGAGGGTGTTCATGGTCCTGAAACAAACAAACAGACGTTAAAAACTACACCTCACAATAAGTCCAGTTCTGTTTGAAATGCACCATGTCTGTGTGAACTTACTCTTCACTTGTTTTACAACAAGCTTTGTGGGTTCCAACCAAAACCTGGAAAAAATAAAAAATAAATTACCGATGAGCCTTAATTATCATTTTTAAAAGGAATGTGCTTGAGAGCTTAGGAAACATAGTCCTTCCTCTCTGCGCTGTTTGTGGCCTAGTGGGTCCAAGAGAAAGTACTGTCCAAACAGTCATAATTCAGGCGTGATGGGACCACAGCCATGTAGATGGCTGCCTTGGTGACAGTGGTGGATGCTGTGAGTGACAGTTGAGGGGCGGGGTTCGGGAGTATTTGAGGGTTGGCTCCACAGCCACATTGCGGAGGCCCCCCCCACCCCTCTCCCTTCATCACATCTGGGGCCTGACGGAGAGAGGAATGCTCCTTCTATTCCTACACAGTTCACACCTCTATAGCAGTCCTCAGCTCCTCTCTATATGAAAGAACACAGGACAGCAGGAGTCCAGTGTCGTTAAGACAACAGCCACCCGGCATAACCTTTGACCTTAGGTGAGGAAAGGACATCAAGATCACTTTCAAATTGTGGAAGGTCAAAACCAGGGATGGGCGACTGGCAGCCCCCTTTTTTGTGTATGCACAAACTCCGTCGGGGTCTCAACTTATTGTTGAGAGTTAGAATAGTGGAACACACAAGGTACAATTCAAAAATAAAATGTGGTTGTGCATCAGCAGTATGTCGTTATGTCACAGAGTCACTTAACTAGCACATTGTCAGCACATTTTTTTTATAATTGGTAAATGAGTCCAGCGGCCAGCTATCTAAATTTGTAGTAAGCATGCTCAAATTACCAACCAGGGTGGGGCCCGTTGCAAACATTTGCCTCCACCCTAGAGCAAAATTGCAAGAAATGTGCTTTAAAACTTAAATAGTTTCACTTCACGGTCACGGGGGGGGCTGTTAGATTGAAGTTGGCTGTTAGATTGCCTTAACTGTGATCCGACTGAACCGCAGACCTCCCCTGGACAGACCACAGGATGGATCCAGTGAACCTCGCAGGCATCTGAAAACGTCCCCGAGTCTGTCCTCTTTGAACAAGGCATCCCAACGGTCTCCCCATGAGTACGAGATGCCTTTTCATACATCCTAACGGTCTCCCATGTGTCCGAGATGCCTTTTCATACATCCTAACAGTCTCCCATGTCCGAGATGCCTTTTCATACATCCTAACGGTCTCCCATGTGTCCGAGATTCCTTTTTCATACATCCTAACAGTCTCCCATGTGTCCGAGATGCCTTTTCATACATCCTAACAGTCTCCCATGTGTCCGAGATGCCTTTTCATACATCCTAACAGTCTCCCATGTGTCCGAGATGCCTTTTCATACATCCTAACAGTCTCCCATGTGTCCGAGATTCCTTTTCATACATCCTAACAGTCTCCCATGTGTCCGAGATTCCTTTTCATACATCCTAACAGTCTCCCATGTGTCCGAGATTCCTTTTCATACATCCTAACAGTCTCCCATGTGTCCGAGATGCCTTTTCATACATCCTAACAGTCTCCCATGTGTCCGAGATGCCTTTTCATACATCCTAACAGTCTCCCATGTGTCCGAGATTCCTTTTCATACATCCTAACAGTCTCCCATGTGTCCGAGATTCCTTTTCATACATCCTAACAGTCTCCCATGTGTCCGAGATTCCTTTTCATACATCCTAACAGTCTCCCATGTGTCCGAGATGCCTTTTCATACATCCTAACAGTCTCCCATGTGTCCGAGATTCCTTTTCATACATCCTAACAGTCTCCCATGTGTCCGAGATGCCTTTTCATACATCCTAACAGTCTCCCATGTGTCCGAGATTCCTTTTCATACATCCTAACAGTCTCCCATGTGTCCGAGATGCCTTTTCATACATCCTAACAGTCTCCCATGTGTCCGAGATTCCTTTTTCATACATCCTAACAGTCTCCCATGTGTCCGAGATTCCTTTTCATACATCCTAACAGTCTCCCATGTGTCCGAGATGCCTTTTCATACATATTAATTAAGAAAGGATTTTTTACACCACATCCGGGCCATTTTTATGTACAGTACCAGTCAAAGGTTAAAGGTTAGGACACACCTACTCATTCAAGTTTTATTTTTTCTATATTGTATAATAACGGTGAAGACATCAAAACTATGAAATAAAACATATGGAATCATGTAGTAACCAAAACCGTTTTAAATCTAAATATATTTTATTATTTGAGATTCCTCAAAGTAGCCACCCTTTTCCTTGATGACAGCTTTGCAAACTCTTGGCATTCTCTCAACCAGCTTCACCTGGAATGCTTATCCAACAGTCTTGAAGGAGTTGTCACATATGCTGAGAACTTGTTGGCTGCTTTTCCTTCACTGCGGTCCAACTCATCCCAAACCATCTCAATTGAGTTAAGGTCGGGTGACTGGAGGCCAGGTCATCTGATGCAGCACTAAAACTCTCCTTCTTGGTCAAATAGCCCTTACACAGCCTGGATGTGTGTTGGGTCATTCTCCTGTTGAAAAACAAATGATAGTCCCACTAAGCGCAAACCAGATGGGATGGAGTATCGCTGCAGAATGCTGTTGTAGCCATGCTGGTTAAGTGTGCCTTGAATTCTAAATAAATCACAGACAGCGTCACCAGCAAAGCACCATAACACCTCCTCCTCCATGCTTCACGGTGGGAACCACACATGCAGAGATCATCCGTTCACCAACTCTGCGTCTCACAAAGACACGGTTGGAACCAAAAATCTCAAATTTGGACTCAGACCAAAAGGACACATTTCCACCGGTCTCATGTCCATTGCTCGTGTTTCTAGGCACAAGCAAGTCTCTTCTTCTTATTGGTGTCCTTTGGTAGTGGTTTCTTTGCAGCAATTCGACCACGAAGGCCTGATTCACGCAGTCTCCTCTGTACCGTTGATGTTGAGATGTGTCTGTTACTCGGAATAACTTATTTGGGCTGCAATTTCTGAGGCTGGTAACTCTAATGAACGTATCGTCTGCAGCAGAGGTAACTCTGGGTCTTCCTTTCCTGTGGCAGTCCTCATGAGAGCCAATTTCATCATAGCGCTGGATGGTTTTTTATGACTGCACTTGAAGAAACATTCACGGTTCTAGAAATGTTCCCCAATGACTGACTTTCATGTCTTAAAGTAATGATGCACTGTCGTTTCTCTTTGAATATTTGAGCTGTTCTTGCCATAATATGGACTTGGTTTTTACCAAACAGGGCCATCTTCTGTGTACCACCCCTACCTTGTCACAACACAACTGATTGGCTCAAATGCATTAAGAAGGAAAGAAATTTCCCAAATTAACAAGGCATTCCAGGTGACTACCTCATGAAGCTGCTTGAGAGAAAGTTTTCCACACTTTTGGCTGTCATCTAGGCAAAGGGTTGCTACTATATTTTGATTTGTTTAACACTTTGGTTACTACATGACTCCATGTGTATTATTTCATAGTTTGATGTCTTCACTATTATTCTACGATGTATAAAATAGTCAAAAATATATTTTTTTTAAACCTGGAATGAGTAGGTGTGTACAAACTTGACTAGTACTGTATGTTTCAACAACATCCAGTTCTTAACATTTTATTTGGGTGCTTTACAAACAAATTCAAACCAATACTCTGCAGAGCAAGGAGATGCCATGTGTCTGAAGTCTAGAGAGCAGCTGAGAAAATACTGACTTGTAAAACTCCCAGGATCCTCTAGGACTTTCCCTTCTGTAGAGAATCATCAAAACAGCTTATTTCCCAGTGATCTCATTCATCAAGTTCAAGAACAAGGCAGAGTTAGTGGAGTACCTACCCAGCTCATTTGCATGTTCTGGAACTCTAGGCCAAAGTACTCTCCATTAGGTTGCTCCTCCGGAACACATCAGAGAGAAGAGTCTGTCCGTCCGCTCTGGACTACAGGAGACAACAGAGACAGAGAGAACATCACCACTTTCTGTGAGAACAAAGATTTTATGACATGAACAATGCAGACTATCCCCATCTAGATTTACAGCACCTTGTCTGAACACAAATACTGGTCAATTGTTCACAAGTCAGTGATTAAAAAAAGAAATACAATGTCTAGTGGTTCTCCAATAACATAACACACAAGTCAATCAAGGTCATTTATTCTCAGTCTGAATATGACAAGGGAGTCATTCAGGTTACATAACGTAATTTGCATTTGAGTCATAATCTGTTATAAGGCTTGAGAACAGTTGAGGTGAGAGTCAGTCGGACAGCAGTACCAGTGGCCTGACAGCAGTACCAGTGGCCTGACAGCAGTACCAGTGGCCTGACAGCAGTACCAGTGGCCTGGCTGTCTGATCTGACAGCAGTACCAGTGGCCTGACTGCAGTACCAGTGGCCTGACTGCAGTACCAGTGGCCTGACTGCAGTACCAGTGGCCTGACTGCAGTACCAGTGGCCTGACTGCAGTACCAGTGGCTGACTGCAGTACCAGTGGCCTGACTGCAGTACCAGTGGCCTGACTGCAGTACCAGTGGCCTGACTGCAGTACCAGTGGCCTGACTGCAGTACCAGTGGCCTGACAGCAGTACCAGTGGCCTGACAGCAGTACCAGTGGCCTGACAGCAGTACCGGTGGCCTGACAACGTACCGGTGGCCTGACAGCAGTACCAGTGGCCTGGCTGTCTGTCTGACAACAGTACCAGTGGCCTGACAGCAGTACCAGTGGCCTGACAGCAGTACCAGTGGCCTGACAGCAGTACCAGTGGCCTGGCTGTCTGTCTGACAGCAGTACCAGTGGCCTGACAGCAGTACCAGTGGCCTGACTGCAGTACCAGTGGCCTGACTGCGGTACCAGTGGCCTGACTGCAGTACCAGTGGCCTGACTGCGGTACCAGTGGCCTGACTGCAGTACCAGTGGCCTGACTGCAGTACCGGTGGCCTGACAGCAGTACCAGTGGCCTGACAGCAGTACCAGTGGCCTGACAGCAGTACCAGTGGCCTGACAGCAGTACCAGTGGCCTGACAGCAGTACCAGTGGCCTGACTGTCTGTCTGATAGCAGTACCAGTGGCCTGACAGCAGTACCAGTGGCCTGACTGTCTGTCTGATAACGTACCAGTGGCCTGACTGTCTGATAGCAATGCCGGTGGCCTGACAGCAGTACCAGTGGCCTGGCTGTCTGTCTGATAGCAGTACCAGTGGCCTGGCTGTCTGTCTGATAGCATTACCAGTGGCCTGGCTGTCTGTCTGATAGCAGTACCAGTGGTCTGACAGCAGTGCCAGTGGCCTGGCTGTCTGTCTGATAGCAGTGCCAGTGGCCTGGCTGTCTGTCTGATAGCAGTGCCAGTGGCCTGGCTGTCTGTCTGATAGCAGTGCCAGTGGCCTGGCTGTCTGTCTGATAGCAGTGCCAGTGGCCTGGCTGTCTGTCTGATAGCAGTGCCAGTGGCCTGGCTGTCTGTCTGATAGCAGTGCCAGTGGCCTGGCTGTCTGTCTGATAGCAGTGCCAGTGGCCTGGCTGTCTGTCTGATAGCAGTGCCAGTGGCCTGGCTGTCTGTCTGATAGCAGTGCCAGTGGCCTGGCTGTCTGTCTGATAGCAGTGCCAGTGGCCTGGCTGTCTGTCTGATAGCAGTGCCAGTGGCCTGGCTGTCTGTCTGATAGCAGTACCAGTGGTCTGACAGCAGTGCCAGTGGCCTGGCAGTCTGTCTGATAGCAGTACCAGTGGTCTGTCTGATACCAGTGCCAGTGGTCTGACAGCAGTGCCAGTGGCCTGGCTGTCTGTCTGATAGCAGTACCAGTGGCCTGGCTGTCTGTCTGATAGTGTACCAGTGGCCTGGCTGTCTGTCTGATAGCAGTACCAGTGGCCTGGCTGTCTGTCTGATAGCAGTACCAGTGGCCTGGCTGTCTGTCTGATAGCAGTACCAGTGGCCTGGCTGTCTGTCTGATAGCAGTACCAGTGGCCTGGCTGTCTGTCTGATAGCAGTACCAGTGGCCTGGCTGTCTGTCTGATAGCAGTACCAGTGACCTGGCTGTCTGTCTGATAGCAGTACCAGTGACCTGGCTGTCTGTCTGACAGCAGTACCCGTGACCTGGCTGTCTGTCTGATAGCAGTACCAGTGGCCTGACAGCAGTACCAGTGGCCTGACAGCAGTACCAGTGGCCTGACTGCAGTACCAGTGGCCTGACTGCAGTACCAGTGGCCTGACTGCAGTACCAGTGGCCTGACTGTCTGTCTGATAGCAGTACCAGTGGCCTGACAGCAGTACCAGTGGCCTGACAGCGGTACCAGTGGCCTGACAGCAGTACCAGTGGCCTGACTGTCTGTCTGATAGCAGTGCCAGTGGCCTGATTGTCTGTCTGATAGCAGTGCCAGTGGCCTGACAGCAGTACCAGTGGCTGACAGCAGTACCAGTGGCCTGACAGCAGTACCAGTGGCCTGATAGCAGTACCAGTGGCCTGATATAGCAGTACCAGTGGCCTGATAGCAGTACCAGTGGCCTGATAGCAGTACCAGTGGCCTGATAGCAGTACCAGTGGCCTGATAGCAGTACCAGTGGCCTGATAGCAGTACCAGTGGCCTGATAGCAGTACCAGTGGCCTGATAGCAGTACCAGTGGCCTGACTGTCTGTCTGATAGCAGTGCCAGTGGCCTGGCTGTCTGTCTGATAGCAGTGCCAGTGGCCTGGCTGTCTGTCTGATAGCAGTGCCAGTGGCCTGACAGCAGTACCAGTGGCCTGACAGCAGTACCAGTGGCCTGACAGCAGTACCAGTGGCCTGACAGCAGTACCAGTGGCCTGGCTGTCTGTCTGATAGCAGTGCCAGTGGCCTGGCTGTCTGTCTGATAGCAGTGCCAGTGGCCTGATAGCAGTACCGGTGGCCTGACAGCAGTACCAGTGGCCTGGCTGTCTGTCTGATAGCAGTGCCAGTGGCCTGACTGTCTGTCTGATAGCAGTGCCAGTGGCCTGATAGCAGTACCAGTGGCCTGACTGTCTGTCTGATAGCAGTGCCAGTGGCCTGATAGCAGTACCAGTGGCCTGACAGCAGTACCAGTGGCCTGACAGCAGTACCAGTGGCCTGACTGCAGTACCAGTGGCCTGACTGTCTGTCTGATAGCAGTGCCAGTGGCCTGATAGCAGTACCAGTGGCCTGACTGTCTGTCTGATAGCAGTGCCAGTGGCCTGAAAGCAGTACCAGTGGCCTGACTGTCTGTCTGATAGCAGTACCAGTGGCCTGACAGCAGTACCAGTGGCCTGACAGCAGTACCAGTGGCCTGACTGTCTGTCTGATAGCAGTGCCAGTGGCCTGATAGCAGTACCAGTGGCCTGACTGTCTGTCTGATAGCAGTGCCAGTGGCCTGACAGCAGTACCGGTGGTCTGACAGCAGTACCAGTGGCCTGACTGTCTGTCTGATAGCAGTGCCAGTGGCCTGACAGCAGTACCGTGGTCTGACAGCAGTACCAGTGGCCTGACTGTCTGTCTGATAGCAGTACCAGTGGTCTGGCTGTCTGTCTGATAGCAGTGCCAGTGGCCTGACTGCAGTACCAGTGGCCTGACTGTCTGTCTGATAGCAGTACCAGTGGTCTGGCTGTCTGTCTGATAGCAGTGCCAGTGGCCTGACAGCAGTACCGGTGGTCTGACAGCAGTACCAGTGGCCTGACTGTCTGTCTGATAGCAGTGCCAGTGGCCTGACTGCAGTACCGGTGGTCTGACAGCAGTACCAGTGGCCTGACTGTCTGTCTGATAGCAGTACCAGTGGTCTGGCTGTCTGTCTGATAGCAGTGCCAGTGGCCTGACTGCAGTACCAGTGGCCTGACAGCAGTACGGTGGCCTGACAGCAGTACCAGTGGCCTGACAGCAGTACCAGTGGCCTGACAGCAGTACCAGTGGCCTGACAGCAGTACCAGTGGCCTGACAGCAGTACCAGTGGCCTGACAGCAGTACCAGTGGCCTGACAGCAGTACCAGTGGCCTGACAGCAGTACCAGTGGCCTGACAGCAGTACCAGTGGCCTGACAGCAGTACCAGTGGCCTGACAGCAGTACCAGTGGCCTGACAGCAGTACCAGTGGCCTGACAGCAGTACCAGTGGCCTGGCTGTCTGTCTGATAGCAGTACCAGTGGCCTGGCTGTCTGTCTGATAGCAGTACCAGTGGCCTGGCTGTCTGTCTGATAGCAGTACCAGTGGCCTGGCTGTCTGTCTGATAGCAGTACCAGTGGCCTGGCTGTCTGTCTGATAGCAGTACCAGTGGCCTGGCTGTCTGTCTGATAGCAGTACCAGTGGCCTGGCTGTCTGTCTGATAGCAGTACCAGTGGCCTGGCTGTCTGTCTGATAGCAGTACCAGTGGCCTGGCTGTCTGTCTGATAGCAGTACCAGTGGCCTGGCTGTCTGTCTGATAGCAGTACCAGTGGTCTGACTGTCTGTCTGATAGCAGTACCAGTGGCCTGGCTGTCTGTCTGATAGCAGTACCAGTGACCTGGCTGTCTGTCTGATAGCAGTACCAGTGGCCTGTCTGTCTGACAGCAGTACCTGGCCGCTGGCCTGGCTGTCTGATAGCAGTGCCAGTGGCCTGGCTGTCTGTCTGATAGCAGTACCACTGGTCTGGCTGTCTGTCTGATAGCAGTACCACTGGTCTGGCTTTCTGTCTGATAGCAGTACCAGTGGCCTGTCTGTCTGACAGCAGTACCACTGGCCGCTGGCCTGGCTGTCTGTCTGATAGCAGTACCACTGGCCTGTCTGTCTGATAGCAGTACCACTGACCTGGCTGTCTGTCTGATAGCAGTACCACTGGCCTGTCTGTCTGACAGCAGTACCACTGGCCGCTGGCCATGGGAAGTCGTTCGCTTGAGTTGTGTGTGTGTCGACAAATAACAGGATTGGTGATTCTTTTTCTCTTCTAAGAATGCACAACCTAACTAAACAGGCCCTTCCCTGGACCTGAACCGAGTACTGTACATGGGAGAATGGAAAAAACTTTCCGTCCTTCAGTTTACCTTTACAACGCTGTTGGGTTTGTTTTCACTAAGTGCTTCACTAATTACTACGAACCAGGAATAGACCGGCGGTATACGTGTATACTGGGTATTTTGAGCAGGAAGGTATGAAAGTCTGGATACCGACCCTAACGAGGAACACACTGCAGTTGGGGTTTGGAATCCTAACGTGACTTCCATAGAAAATTATAGTGTGAGACATCTGGTTGTAATTTAAAATTGTATTTTTTAAAAACCTTATAAAAAAAAAAAAAAAGGTCTGGTTTGCATTGGCAACACTACCATTACATCTCTCTGTTTCCACAAAGACTAGGGAGATAATGTAAGTAGCCTTAAAAATGTCCTCCGGGTTTAAAAAAATTAAAAAAAAATTAAGTTGAAAAGTAATATCTCAAGTACAAATACAGTAGAGTACATCCAAACACGTTCCACAGAGGGAGGCGGGTGTCTGCTGGTTTTGGCTCCTCCCTTGTACTTAATTAAGAAATTAAGGTCACTGATTAGTACATTTACCCCCCTCACCTGGTTTCTAGGTCTTAATTGAAAGGAGAAACCAACCTGCAGACACAAGGCCCTCCATGGAATGGGATTGACACTCCTGCACTAAAGGGTGGGGGAAAAAAATACGTTTTGAGCAAAATAGCGGGGTTTTTTGGGGGGGTTTTAAGAACAACATGAAAGGAGTAGGACATTCAGGACGTGGTCTGATGGGAATCCATGATGTCATCAGCCTCCTCCTCACCTTGAGGAACAATAACGAACAAAAAAAGAAGAAAGCCGCCCCCTCCATGTCATGACTTAACTGGGCCACCTGTTGAGATGTGCCAGGTGTTAAATAGAGGTGAAAAGGAGACCGAAGTGCCACTTTAAGGCCTTTCTTTGGGGTCGATATGGTCTAAATCACACGCAGACAGATTCAGAATCATTCTTATAACGTTTGTTTAAAAATGTCTGCCAGATGTACAAAGCCAGTGATACACTATATAATTATATGAAGACTACGTCATACACATTTTTTTTTTTTAGAGACATTTTGACTTGTAACCGTCGACTGGAAGTTGATTTAACGTTAACCCTATTCAAAAACAACAAGCCTTTGTTACCCCACTTTGATAAATCTGAGGAAGGTTTCCAGAATCCTGACCGCGTGTTAATCATGAACCTTTCTTAAAAGGAACGCTGAAGAAAAAGAGTTAACTAAAAGCTTATAAAAATAAATCCTCGTCTCCTTTTCCTCCGGCTGCCCTGGGACACTCAGCACCATCTCCCACAATCACAAGTGGGAGGGTAGTAGTGTGGTAGTAAGGAGGGAATCCCAAATGGCACCGATTCACTTTTGACCAGGGCCCATATGGCTCTGATCAAACACAGTGCACAATATAGGAAATAGGTGCCATTTGGGACACGGCCTGTTAGAGGTAGCGCCAGAGGTAAGAGGTAGCGCCAGAGGTAAAGAAGGTAAGCAGAGGTAAAAGAGGTAGCGCCAGAGTAAGAGGTAGCGCCAGAGAGGTAAAGAGGTAGCGCCAGAGGTAAAGAGGGCGCCAGAGGTAGAGGTAGCGCCAGAGAGGTAAGAGGTAGCGCCAGAGTAAGAGGTAGCGCCAGAGGTAGAGGTAGCGCCAGAGGGAGGTAAAGAGGTAGCGCCAGAGGTAAGAGGTAGCGCCAGGGTAAAGAGGTAGCGCCAGGGTAAGAGTAGCGCCAGAGGTAAAGTGGCGCCCAGAGGAAGTAAAGAGATAGCGCCAGAGGTAAGAAGGTAGCGCCAGAGGTAGTGTCAAAAAAACATTCATATAGACGAGCAGAGAAGAGAGCCATGTCAAAAACATTCCTTATAGACGAGCAGAGAAGAGAGCCATGTCAAAAACATTCCTTATAGACAAGCAGAGAAAGCCATGTCAAAAACATTCCTTATAGACCAGCAGAGAAAGAGAGCCATGTCAAAAACATTCCTTATAGACCAGCAGAGAGCCATGTCAAAAGCATTCCTTATAGACGAGCAGAAAGCCATATGAAAAGAGCCTGAAATCAGTTTAGAATCCAGCTCGAGGGAGAAGCAAAGTGAATACAATACTTCACAGGAGAATTTACACTCGAAACACATTTCCAAAAACGAAATGTGTTGGCATTGAGAAGTAACAACAAATTAGCGCACCTCTCTGGGCACTGATTTTTACACAAAACAGATTGGCTTGTTTAAAATAACCTCGTACGAGCAGGGTTGTGTTGGGCCTTGTTGTATCTGCCTCAGTGAGAGGAGTCATTGTCTTGCTCCTAATATTAGTCGGAGATTTTTCCCACAAATAAAAAAAAAAAAACACTAGTTATGGGGAGTTTACTGACTCAGATATTCGACACAGGACCACTGAGCAGAAGGAGAGTGTAGTAATCCTGCTGTAGGACTTCACTGGAGTCACTGAGCAGAAGTGTAGTAATCCTGTTGTAGGACTTCACTGGAGTCACTGAGCAGAAGGAGAGTGTAGTAATCCTGCTGTAAGACTTCACTGGAGTCACTGAGCAGAAGGAGAGTGTAGTAATCCTGTTGTAGGACTTCACTGGAGTCACTGAGCAGAAGAGAGTGTAGTAATCCTGTTGTAGGACTTCACTGCGGTCACTGAGCAGGAGAGAGTGCAGTAATCTGTTGTAGGACTTCACTGGAGCCACTGAGCCAGAGTAGAGTGTGGTAATCCTGCTGTAGGACTTCACTGGAGTCACTGAGCAGGAGGAGAGTGCAGTAATCCTGTTGTAGGACTTCACTGGAGCCACTGAGCCAGAGGAGAGTGTAGTAATCCTGTTGTAGGACTTCCCTGGAGCCACTGAGCAGGAGGAGAGTGTAGTAATCCTGTTGTAGGACTTCACTGGAGTCACTGAGCAGGAGGAGAGTGTAAGTAATCATGCTGTAGGACTTCACTGGAGCCACTGAGCAGGAGGAGAGTGTAGTAATCCTGCTGTAGGACTTCACTGGAGTCACTGAGCCAGAGGAGAGTGTAGTAATCCTGTTGTAGGACTTCCCTGGAGCCACTGAGCAGGAGGAGAGTGTAGTAATCCTGTTGTAGGACTTCACTGGAGTCACTGAGCAGGAGGAGAGTGTAGTAATCCTGTTGTAGGACTTCACTGGAGCCACTGAGCAGGAGGAGTGTAGTAATCCTGTTGTAGGACTTCACTGGAGTCACTGAGCAGGAGGAGAGTGTAGTAATCCTGCTGTAGGAC
>NW_026289794.1:0-7382 GCF_023373465.1 Oncorhynchus keta | reverse complement strand
CTGACAGTCCTGCACTTTAACCTCATAGCCATTGAAGCTGACAGTCCTGCACTTTAACCTCATAGCTATTGGAACCCTGACAGTCCTGCACTTTAACCTCCATAGCCATTGAACCCTGACAGTCCTGCACTTTAACCTCATAGCCATTGAACCCTGACAGTCCTGCACTTTAACCTCATAGCCATGAATGCTGACAGTCCTGCACTTTAACCTCATAGCCATTGAACCCTGACAGTCCTGCACTTTAACCTCATAGCCATTGAACCTGACAGTCCTGCACTTTAACCTCATAGCCATTGAACCCTGACAGTCCTGCACTTTAACCTCATAGCCATTGAACCTGACAGTCCTGCACTTTAACCTCATAGCCATTGAACCCTGACAGTCCTGCACTTTAACCTCATAGCCATTGAACCCTGACAGTCCTGCACTTTAACCTCATAGCCATTGAACCCTGACAGTCCTGCACTTTAACCTCATAGCCATTGAAGCTGACAGTCCTGCACTTTAACCTCATAGCCATTGAACCCTGACAGTCCTGCACTTTAACCTCATAGCCATTGAACCCTGACAGTCCTGCACTTTAACCTCATAGCCATTGAAGCTGACAGTCCTGCACTTTAACCTCATAGCCATTGAACCCTGACAGTCCTGCACTTTAACCTCATAGCCATTGAAGCCTGACAGTCCTGCACTTTAACCTCATAGCCATTGAAGCTGACAGTCCTGCACTTTAACCTCATAGCCATTGAACCCTGACAGTCCTGCACTTTAACCTCATAGCCATTGAAGCTGACAGTCCTGCACTTTAACCTCATAGCCATTGAAGCTGACAGTCCTGCACTTTAACCTCATAGCCATTGAACCCTGACAGTCCTGCACTTTAACCTCATAGCCATTGAACCCTGACAGTCCTGCACTTTAACCTCATAGCCATTGAACCCTGACAGTCCTGCACTTTAACCTCATAGCCATTGAACCCTGACAGTCCTGCACTTTAACCTCATAGCCATTGAACCCTGACAGTCCTGCACTTTAACCTCATAGCCATTGAACCCTGACAGTCCTGCACTTTAACCTCATAGCCATTGAACCTGACAGTCCTGCACTTTAACCTCATAGCCATTGAACCC
The DNA here is from genome assembly GCF_023373465.1 of Oncorhynchus keta. Lineage (NCBI taxonomy): Eukaryota > Metazoa > Chordata > Actinopteri > Salmoniformes > Salmonidae > Oncorhynchus > Oncorhynchus keta. The sequence goes on along the minus strand of NW_026289794.1, from coordinate 6,249 downwards.
TGACAGTCCTGCACTTTAACCTCATAGCCATTGAAGCCTGACAGTCCTGCACTTTAACCTCATAGCCATTGAAGCACTGACAGTCCTGCACTTTAACCTCATAGCCATTGAACGCTGACAGTCCTGCACTTTAACCTCATAGCCATTGAACCCTGACAGTCCTGCACTTTAACCTCATAGCCATTGAACCCTGACAGTCCTGCACTTTAACCTCATAGCCATTGAACCCTGACAGTCCTGCACTTTAACCTCATAGCCATTGAACCCTGACAGTCCTGCACTTTAACCTCATAGCCATTGAAGCTGACACTCCTGCCATTGTATCATGTCAAGTCCAAAGTGCCGGGAGTACAGAGCCAAAAACGACAACAAACATTGTCCCTGTCCCAATAATTACACTGTAGATAGTGTATAAAACAGGTCCCCACATAACCATTGGTTCACCTTGTGTACGTGTTCAGTTCTGCTCCCCAGCTGTAATTAAAGTGTGTGTGTCACGTTCTGACCTTTATTTCCTGTGGTTTTTGTATTTATTTTAGTATGGTCAGGGCGTGAGTCTATGTTTGTTTTTCTATGTTTTGGGGGTATTTCTATGTTTCGGCCTAGTATGGTTCTCAATCAGAGGCAGGTGTCGTTAGTTGTCTCTGATTGAGAATCATACTTAGGTAGCCTGGGTTTCACTGTGTGTTTGTGGGTGATAGTTCCTGTCTCTGTGTTTGCACCAGATAGGACTGTTTTAGGTTTTCTCACGTTTGTTGTTTTTGTTAGTTATCTCATGTGTAGTTTCTTTATAAATTAAAGAACATGAATAACCACCACGCTGCATTTTGGTCCGCCTCTCTTTCACCAGAAGAAAACCCTAACAGTGTGTTGGTTACATGACAATGGTACAGTCCATTACCCAATGGTACAGTCCATTACCCAATGGTACAGTCCATTACCCTCTTAATGAACCACTTGGGACAGTCTGGGGAGTCTGTCTGTCCATCATCTGGTTGCAACCTGCAACAACGTCTTACAGATCACATGACCCTGCTTCTCTACCGAGCGATGACATCATCCCAGTGTGCAGCTTACCATAACCAACGTCTTACAGATCACATGACCCTGCTTCTCTACCAGGCAATGACATCATCCCAGTGTGCAACACCATAACCAACGTCTTACAGATCACATGACCCTGCTTCTCTACCAGGCGATGACATCATCCCAGTGTGCAACACCATAACCAACGTCTTACAGATCACATGACCCTGCTTCTCTACCAGGCGATGACATCATCCCAGTGTGCAACACCATAACCAACGTCTTACAGATCACATGACCCTGCTTCTCTACCAGGCAATGACATCATCCCAGTGTGCAACACCATAACCGACGTCTTACAGATCACATGACCCTGCTTCTCTACCAGGCGATGACATCATCCCAGTGTGCAACACCATAACCAACGTCTTACAGATCACATGACCCTGCTTCTCTACCAGGCAATGACATCATCCCAGTGTGCAACACCATAACCAACGTCTTACAGATCACATGACCCTGCTTCTCTACCAGGCAATGACATCATCCCAGTGTGCAACACCATAACCAACGTCTTACAGATCACATGACCCTGCTTCTCTACCGAGCGATGACATCATCCCAGTGTGCAACACCATAACCAACGTCTTACAGATCACATGACCCTGCTTCTCTACCAGGCAATGACATCATCCCAGTGTGCAACACCATAACCAACGTCTTACAGATCACATGACCCTGCTTCTCTACCAGGCAATGACATCATCCCAGTGTGCAACACCATAACCGACGTCTTACAGATCACATGACCCTGCTTCTCTACCAAGCGATGACATCATCCCAGTGTGCAACACCATAACCGACGTCTTACAGATCACATGACCCTGCTTCTCTACCAGGCAATGACATCATCCCAGTGTGCAACACCATAACCGACGTCTTACAGATCACATGACCCTGCTTCTCTACCAGGCAATGACATCATCCCAGTGTGCAACACCATAACCAACGTCTTACAGATCACATGACCCTGCTTCTCTACCGGGCGATGACATCATCCCAGTGTGCAACACCATAACCAACGTCTTACAGATCACATGACCCTGCTTCTCTACCAGGCAATGACATCATCCCAGTGTGCAACACCATAACCAACGTCTTACAGATCACATGACCCTGCTTCTCTACCAGGCAATGACATCATCCCAGTGTGCAACACCATAACCAACGTCTTACAGATCACATGACCCTGCTTCTCTACCAGGCAATGACATCATCCCAGTGTGCAACACCATAACCGACGTCTTACAGATCACATGACCCTGCTTCTCTACCAGGCAATGACATCATCCCAGTGTGCAACACCATAACCAACGTCTTACAGATCACATGACCCTGCTTCTCTACCAGGCGATGACATCATCCCAGTGTGCAACACCATAACCGACGTCTTACAGATCACATGACCCTGCTTCTCTACCAGGCGATGACATCATCCCAGTGTGCAACACCATAACCAACGTCTTACAGATCACATGACCCTGCTTCTCTACCAGGCGATGACATCATCCCAGTGTGCAACACCACTAACCAGCGTCTTACAGATCACATGACCCTGCTTCTCTACCAGGCAATGACATCATCCCAGTGTGCAACACCATAACCGACGTCTTACAGATCACATGACCCTGCTTCTCTACCAGGCAATGACATCATCCCAGTGTGCAACACCATAACCAACGTCTTACAGATCACATGACCCTGCTTCTCTACCGGGCAATGACATCATCCCAGTGTGCAACACCATAACCAACGTCTTACAGATCACATGACCCTGCTTCTCTACCAGGCAATGACATCATCCCAGTGTGCAACACCATAACCAACGTCTTACAGATCACATGACCCTGCTTCTCTACCAGGCGATGACATCATCCCAGTGTGCAACACCATAACCAACGTCTTACAGATCACATGACCCTGCTTCTCTACCAGGCGATGACATCATCCCAGTGTGCAACACCATAACCAACGTCTTACAGATCACATGACCCTGCTTCTCTACCAGGCAATGACATCATCCCAGTGTGCAACACCATAACCAACGTCTTACAGATCACATGACCCTGCTTCTCTACCAGGCGATGACATCATCCCAGTGTGCAACACCATAACCAACGTCTTACAGATCACATGACCCTGCTTCTCTACCAGGCAATGACATCATCCCAGTGTGCAACACCATAACCGACGTCTTACAGATCACATGACCCTGCTTCTCTACCAGGCAATGACATCAAGTCTGTGTCAGGTAACAATGTCCCACTGTCACGATCGTCGTGTTGGAACGGACCAAGGTGCAGCGTGGTGGCGTACATTTTATTTAATTTTGCAAACGTCGCCAACAAAACAATAATACAACAAAAAACGACCGTGACGCTCCGTAAGGTTGTACGAGCACAAACGAAGACAACTACCCACAACTACCAAAAGGGGGGGGAAAAAGGCTGCCTAAGTATGATTCCCAATCAGAGACAACCATAGACAGCTGTCCCTGATTGAGAACCCATGTGGGCAAGAGCTACCTAAGTATGGTTCCCAATCAGAGCTACCTAAGTATGGTTCCCAATCAGAGCTACCTAAGTATGATTCCCAATCAGAGACAACCATAGACAGCTGTCCCTGATTGAGAACCACACCCGGCCAAAACATAGAAACAAACAACGTAGAATGCCCACCCCACATCACACCCCACCAATTAGAGAAGGTCTGGGCGTGACACTCACTGCTGATGTCCATCATGTTTCTGTTTATCAAGTGATATTTATGGGTGTTAAAACAGTGGAATCTACTGGCCCTTTATCTAATGGGTGTTAAACAGTGGAATCTACTGGCCCTTTATCTAATGGGTGTTAAACAGTGGAATCTACTGGCCCTTTATCTAATGGGTGTTAAACAGTGGAATCTACTGGCCCCTTTATCTAATGGGTGTTAAACAGTGGAATCTACTGGCCCCTTTATCTAATGGGTGTTAAACAGTGGAATCTACTGGCCCTTTATCTAATGGGTGTTAAACAGTGGAATCTACTGGCCCTTTATCTAATGGGTGTTAAACAGTGGAATCTACTGGCCCTTTATCTAATGGGTGTTAAACAGTGGAATCTACTGGCCCTTTATCTAATGGGTGTTAAACAGTGGAATCTACTGGCCCTTTATCTAATGGGTGTTAAACAGTGGAATCTACTGGCCCTTTATCTAATGGGTGTTAAACAGTGGAATCTACTGGCCCTTTATCTAATGGGTGTTAAACAGTGGAATCTACTGGCCCTTTATCTAATGGGTGTTAAACAGTGGAATCTACTGGCCCTTTATCTAATGGGTGTTAAACAGTGGAATCTACTGGCCCTTTATCTAATGGGTGTTAAACAGTGGAATCTACTGGCCCTTTATCTAATGGGTGTTAAACAGTGGAATCTACTGGCCCTTTATCTAATGGTGTTAAACAGTGGAATCTACTGGCCCTTTATCTAATGGGTGTTAAACAGTGGAATCTACTGGCCCTTTATCTAATGGGTGTTAAACAGTGGAATCTACTGGCCCTTTATCTAATGGGTGTTAAACAGTGGAATCTACTGGCCCTTTATTTAATGGGTGTTAAGCGTGGAATCTGGCCCTTTATCTAATGGGTGTTAAACAGTGGAATCTACTGGCCCTTTATCTAATGGAGTGTTAAACAGTGGTAATACCAGTGGAATCTACTGGCCCTTTATCATCCTGTCTTTGTAGATGACCTATCTGCAGCTTGACATTAGAAATCTAGGAATCTGACTGGGATCTACAGAATAAAGGGTGAGGGGGTCAGTCAGTGTAGCCCTGGGTGTTGGGGGATGGGTTGTTGATGGTTGCTATAAGACGATAGGACTGAGGATGAATCTAGTTTTTAATGGAGGGTTGTCCTGCTTCAGGCTAGTCCTCCCTCCTCGTGTCAGAGGAGAGGAGAGGAGAGGAGAGGAGAGGAGAGAGGAGAGGAGAGAAGGAGAGGAGAGGGAACACAGAAAAACTGGACAGCTCCAGGATCTATTCAGATAATGACCTCTAGTCCAGGCTGTATCACGTCTGGCTGTGATTGGGAGTCCCACAGGGCGGCGCACAATTGGCCCAGCGTGATCCGGGTTTGGCCGGGGTAGGCCGGGGTAGGCCGGGTTTGGCCGGGGTAGGCCGGGGTAGGCCGTCATTGTAAATAAGAATTTGTTCTTAACTGACTTGCCTTGTTAAAATAAAGGTAAAATCTAATCATTTTCAATTTAAAAAACATTTGTCCACAGCTTTCTATAAAGAGAGAATTGCGACTCTGGGATAATCTAGAGAGAATAGAGACTCTGGGATAATCTAGAGAGAATTGCGACTCTGGGATAATCTAGAGAGAATAGAGACTCTGGGATAATCTAGAGAGAATAGAGACTCTGGGATAATCTAGAGAGAATAGAGACTCTGGGATAATCTAGAGAGAATAGAGACTCTGGGATAATCTAGAGAGAATAGAGACTGGGATAATCTAGAGAGAATAGAGACTCTGGGATAATCTAGAGAGAATAGAGACTCTGGGATAATCTAGAGAGAATAGAGACTCTGGGATAATCTAGATAGAATAGAGACTCTGGGATAATCTAGAGAGAATAGAGACTCTCTACAAACGTATTGGGACAAATTCACTTCTTAAAAAGGAGTCCAAAAGTCCTATATTCGTAGCACTCAATGACGACATCAAGCTTGTGACTCTACAAACGTGTTGGATGTAATTTCTGCTGTTTGTGTGTTGGTTGTGTTTCACATTATTATAATGTAGAAGTGCTTCGAAACACATTCTATTCTTATTTACAATAAAAGTGACTCCAAAATGACACAATACATTATTTACCGTTGTTTTCTATTGGGCAAAAAAATAATTGAGTGCTACGCATATAGGACCTAATAGTGCACCTTTTTAAGAAGTGAATCTGTCCCAATACTTTTTGGTTCCCTTAAAATGGGAGGGGACTTACGTTCAGAAAACGTTGTAATTTCTAAATGTTTCACCCGATATGGATGATATAATACCCTCAAATTGAAGCTGACAGTCCTGCACTTTAACCTCATAGCCATTGAACCCTGACAGTCCTGCACTTTAACCTCATAGCCATTGAACCCTGACAGTCCTGCACTTTAACCTCATAGCCATTGAAC